>NW_026635651.1:0-1816 GCF_028554395.1 Pezoporus wallicus | reverse complement strand
CCCATAGGCACTCATAGAGACCCATAAGTGCCCCATAGAGACCCACAGAGATCCATAAGAGCCCCATAGAGACCCATAAGTGCCCCGTAGGGACCCATAGAGGTCCATACATGACCCATAGGGACCCATAGAGACCCTATATGGACCCCATAGAGGCCCATAAGTGCCCTATAGGGACCCGTAGGGACCCAGTGGTACCCATAGGGACCCATAAGTAGCCCATAGGCACTCATAGAGACCCATAAGTGCCCCATAGAGACCCACAGAGATCCATAAGAGCCCCATAGAGACCCATAAGTGCCCCGTAGGGACCCATAGAGGTCCATACATGACCCATAGAGACCCATAAGTGCCCCACAGTGACCCATAAGAGCCTCATACATACCCATAGGTGACCCTTAGGGACCCACAGAGATCCGTAAGTGACCCATACTGACCCATAGAAACCCCTAAGTGCCCCATAGGGACCCATAAGTGCTCCATAGGGACCCATAAGTGCTCCATAGGGATCCATACATGACCCACAAGTGCCCCATAGAGAGACCCCAATGGGGGTTGACATCATGTCCCATGGAGTCCATGTCTATAGAGACCCATAGGAACCCCATAGAGACCCATAAGTGCCCTATAGAGACCCCATAGAGTCCCATAGAGACCCATAAGTGCCCTATAGAGACCCCATAGAGCCCCATAAAGCCCCATAGATCCCCCACAGATCCCCATAGAGCCCCCCCAGGCACCCCCCTCATTGGCCAAGCGGCCAAAGGGGCGGGGCTCAGGCCCGTCCAATCCCGTCGCAGGTGGAGGCGGTGCTCTCGGAACTCGGGCCCTCATTGGCCGAGCCCTTGGCCCGGGGTCACCACGGGGTCCTCACGGCCCTCATGGGTGCCTGCCGCCGGCACCCGCCCGTCCAGCAGGAGGCGCTGCGCTGCCTCCTCCAGGTAGGCCACGCCCCCTTAAGCCACGCCCCTTGGCCCTTAAGCCACGCCCCTTCCCATTAGGCCACGCCCCTCCCCTTAAGCAGTGCCCCCATTGCATTCAATGCTTCCTAAAGGTGCTTCATCCCTTTAGACCACTCCCCCTTCAAGCCACGCCCCTTCGCCATCAAGCCACGCCCCTTAAAGCCACGCCCTTCGCCTCTAAGCCACGCCCCCTTAAGTCACGCCCCTTTGCCCTTAAGCCACGCCCCTCCACTTAAGCAGTGCCCCCACTGCCCATAATGCTTCCTAATGGTGCTTCACTCCCATAGGCCACGCCCCTTAAAGCCACTCCCCCTTAAGCCACGCCCCTTCGCCCTTAAGCCACGCCCCTTCGCCCTTAAGCCACGCCCCTCCCCTTAAGCAGTGCCCCCATTGCATTCAATGCTTCCTAAAGGCGCTTCATCCCTTTAGACCGCGCCCCCTTCAAGCCACGCCCCTTAGCGCTTGAGCCACGCCCCTTCCCCTTAGGCCACGCCCCTCCCCTTAAGCAGTGCCCCCATTGCCCGTAATGCTTCCTAATGGTGCTTCATGCCCATAAGCCACTCCCCCCCTTAAGCCACGCCCCTCCCTTTAAGCCACTCCCCTCAAGCCACGCCCCTTTCCTCCCTTAAGCCACGCCCATTGCCCATAATGCCCATAGGCCACGCCCCCACTTAACCCACACCCCCATAGCCCTCATAGCTTCCTATTGGCTCTCACTGTCCTTAGGCCACACCCCCATACTCATAATGCCTCCTATTGGCCCTTCCCACAGGCTACGCCCCTCTTCATTAGGCCACGCCCCTTTATCTATGCTCACATAGTCTCCTATTGGCCCCTGTTGCCCATAGGCCCTG
>NW_026635650.1:0-18459 GCF_028554395.1 Pezoporus wallicus | reverse complement strand
GGAAGTAAGATATGATATACTGAAACTGTGAGATCAAGAGGAACAACCTTGAGAGCCAATAAATCAGCATTGTGACGAGTGACGATTAATCCGGTCAGATCTGTCGTTATCTCAACCCCTCGTGCCCCACGTTGGGCTCCAAAAAGAACTGTCATGGTTTAAACCCAGGCAGGCAACTTGTTCACTCACTCCCAGTGAGTGGTGCTGGGCTGACAGCAATCGAGGGCCCCCCTCCCCCCCCCCGGGGCTCTCCCCTTCCCCGCTCCTGGAGGAATGGGGAGGAGGATCGAAAGAGTGCAACTCCTACGGGCTGAGACAAGAACAGTCCAGCAACCAATGT
The DNA here is from genome assembly GCF_028554395.1 of Pezoporus wallicus. NCBI lineage: Eukaryota > Metazoa > Chordata > Aves > Psittaciformes > Psittacidae > Pezoporus > Pezoporus wallicus. Next base: position 18,119 of record NW_026635650.1, on the reverse strand, counting down.
ACAACACAAATCACCACCGCTACTACCAACGACAACAATGATAAGAGAAAATAACAAGGGAAGAGAATACAATACCACCGGCCAAGAAACGAGTCCCACCCGGAAGCCCGTGTCCTTCTGGGTAACTCCCAGTTACCCCCCACCCTGGGAGGTGGAAAAGAGAATTGCAAGAGTGAGAAAACTTATTGGTTGAGATGAAGGTAAATAAGTTAAACCGTAGACTCATGGAATGGTTTAGGGTTGGAAGGGACCCTAAAGCATACCTAGTTCCAACCCTCTGCCATGGGCAGGGACACCTTCCACTAGACTAGGTTGCTCCAAGCCCTGTCCAACCTGGCCTTGAACACTGCCAGGGATGGGTCAGCCGCAGGTTCTCTGGGCAACCTGTGCCAGTGCCTCACCACCCTCACAGGGAAGAACGTCTTCCTAAGATCTACTCTAAATCTCCCCTCTGTCAGTTTAAAGCCATTGTCCCTTGTCCTGTCCCTACAGGTTCTTGTAAAAAGCCCTTCTCCAGCTTTCTTGTTGGCCCCTTTAGGCATTGGAAGCTGCTCTAAGGTCTCCCCAGAGCCTTCTGTTCTCCAGGATGAACAAACCCAACTCTCAGCTTGTCTCCATAGCAGAGGTGCTCCAGCCCTCTGAGCATCTCTGTGGCCTCCTCTGGACTCGCTCAAGCAGGTCCACATTCTTCTTGTATTGGGGCCACCAGAGCTCAACGCAGTACTCCAGGGTGGTTTCACTAGAGCAGCGTAGAGGGAGAACACCACTTGTCCCTGGTCACCACTTGGATATCAAGCCATCAACCCCAAGTCTTTGAATGCGACTGTCCAACCAATTCCTTATCCACCAAGTGGTCCATCTGTCAAATCCATCCCTCTCCAGTTTAGAGATGAGGATGCCATGCGGAAGGGTGTCAAATGCCTTGCAGAAGTCCAGGTAGATGACATTGGTTGTTTGGTCTTCCCAAGTAACCGTTTATGTGTGATGGAGTCCTGCTTTCCTGGAGATGGCTGAACTGCCTGCAAATAGAAAGCGATGAATTCATTTCTTGTTTTGCTTTACTTGCATGTATGGGTTTTGCTTTATGTTTTTGCAACATGAAGAAGGCCAAGGTACTCAATGCCTTTTTTGCCTCGGTCTTCAGTGGCAAGAGCTGCAGCCACACTGCCCAAGTTGCAGAAGGCAAAGGCAGGGACTGGGAGAATGAAGAACAGCCTGCTGTAGGAGAAGAACGGGTTCAAGGTCATCTGAGGTATCTGAAGGTTCACAAGTCTATGTGACCTGTCAAGATGAATCCGTGGGTGAGGAAACTGGCAGATGAATTTGCCAAGCCATTATCCATCATATTTGAAAAATCGTGGCAGCCTGGTGAAGTTCCTGCTGACTGGAAAAAGGGAACTATAACCCCCATTTTTTAAAAGGGAAAAAAGGAAGGCCTGGGTAACTACAGACCAGTCAGTCTCACCTTGGAGCCCCGCAAGATCATGGAGCAGATCCTCCTGGAATCTGTGCTAAGTCACATGAACAATAGGAGGGTGACTGGTGACAGCCAGAATGGCTTCCCTAAGGGCAAATTGTGCCTGACAAATTTGGTGGCCTCCCATGATGGGGCAACAGCATTGGTGGATAAGGGAAGAGCAGCTGACATCATCTACTTGGACTTGTGCAAGGCACTTGACACTGTCCTACATGGCATCCTTGTCTCTAAAATGGAGAGACATGAATTTGATGGATGGACCACTCAGTCAATTAGGAATTGGCCGGATGGCTGCACTCAGAGTGTTGTGGTCAGCAACTCGATGTTCAAGTGGCAGGCAGTGACTAGTGGTGTTCCTCAGGGGTCAGTATTGGCACCAATCCTTTTCATCATCTTTGTTGGTGACATGCACAGTGGGATCAAGGGCACCCTCAGCAAGTTTGCTGATGACACCAAGCTGTGTGGTCTGGTTGACACACTGGAGGGAAGGGATGGGATCCAGAGGGACCTTGACAGGCTGGAGAGGTGGGCCAGCGCAAACCTCATGAAGTTCCGCAAGGCCAAATATAAGGTCCTACATGTGGGCCGGGGCAATCCCAAGCACAACTACAGTCTGGGCAGAGACTAGAGAGAGCAGCCCTGTGGAGAAGGACTTGAGGGTGTTGGTCAATAAGAAACTTAACATGAGCCGGCAGTGTGCACTTGCAGCCCAGAAAGGCAACCCTGTGCTGGGCTGCTTCACCAGCAGCATGACCAGCAGGTTGAGGGGGGATTCTTCCCCTCTACTCCGTGCTCGTGAAACCCCATTTGGAGTACTGCATCCAGCCCCTGGGCCCCCAACATAAGAAGGACATGGAGCTGTTGGAGCAAGTCCAGAGGGTAGCCACGGAGATGCTCAGAGGGCTGGAGCACTTCTATGAAGACAGGCTGAGAGAGCTGGGCTTGTTCAGCCTGGATAAGAGAAGGCTCCGGGGAGACCTTAGAGCAGCTTTCCTGTACCTATAAAGGGGCCGACAAGAAAGCTGAAGAGGGGCTTTTGACAAGCACCTGTAGGGACAGGACAAGGGGAACTTCCTTTAAACCAACAGAGGGGAGATTTAAAGTAGATCTTAGGAAGTTCTTCCCTGTGAGGGTGGTGAGGCACTGCACAGGTTGCCCAGAGAAGCTGTGGCTGCCCCGTCCCTGGCAGTGTTCAAGGCCATCGAGGATGGGGCTTCATCCTAGTGGAAGGTGTCCCTGCCCATGGCAGGGGGTTGGAACTAGATGAGCTTTAAGGTCTTTTCCAACCCAAACCAGTCTGTAATTCTATGATGGTTCTATAATAAGCAGTACATCAAGCAGCAAAAGCAGAAGGTAGCCAATAACAAGCACTAGCCTCTAATATACAGTAAAGCAAGCAAGCTACATGGCAAGCACAGAAGCCTGCCAGTTAATAGCTAAATAGCAGCTGTAAATTCCATGTGGCACATTTCATTTAAATCTGTTGTTATCTTGAACCCTTCAAGCCCCCCACTGGGTGCTAAAAAGGAGTGTTGTGGTTTAACCCCAGTTGGCAACTAAGCCCCACACAGTCACTCGCTCATTTCTTTTCCGCCGGTGGGATGGAGGAGAGAATAAGAAAGATAAAAGTGAGAAAAATCATGGGTTGAGATAAAAACATTTTAATAGGTAAAGCAAAAGCTGCACATGAAAGTAAAACAAGGAATTCACTCACCGCTTCCCGTGGTTAGGCAAGTGTTCTGCCATCTCCAGGAAAGCAGGGTTTCATCACGCATAATGGTTACTTGGGAAGGCAAATGCCATTGCTCTGAACATTCCCCTTTCCCCTCTTCCTTCTCCCAGCTTTTACTGCTGATCATTATTATTATTGGTGGTACTAGTAGTAGTTTTGTATGATACTTTAGTTACTGGGCTGCTTTTATCTCAACCCGTGGGATTTGCATTCTTTCGATTCTCCTCCCCATCCCTCCCAGAGCAGGGGAGGAAGAAGAGGGGGGAGTGAGTGAGTGAGTGAGTGAGCGGCTGTGTGGTTTTGAGTTACCATCTGGGCTTAAACCATGACAGTGTGACATCATATGGTATGGAACATCCCTTAGGTCAGTTGGGGTCAGCTGTCTCAGCTGTGTCCCCTCCCAACTCCTTGTCCACCCACAACCTCCTCCCTGGTGGAGTGGGGTGAGAAGCAGAAAAGGCCTTGGCTCTGTGTTAGCACTGCTCAGCAGTAACTAAAACATCCTGTGTTATCACCACTGTTTTTACCACATATCCAAAACATAGCCCGATAATAGCTACTGTGAAGAAAAGTAACTATCCCAGCCAAAACCAGCACAGGCTTTCAAGCTGGAATGACTCTTTATAAACTTTAACTCTGCAATTCACCGTCTCCCTGCTTGCTTTGGTCCTGGGCTGCATACTGGGATATTGGAATCTGCAGGAGTAAAGTTGAAGATTTGAGGAAGAGTAGTATGAAATTTTTCTATTGCAAAATAGGAGATGTGATTAAGAAAAGAAATATCTTCAAATTGTTTAATCTTACTGAATCCTAGAATAGTTAGGGTTGGAAAGGACCTAAAGATCATCTAGTTCCAACCCCCCGCCATGGGCAGGGACACTGTCCAACGCGGCCTTGAACACCGCCAGGGATGGAGCATTCACAACTTCCTTGGGCAACCCATTCCAGTGCCTCACCACCCTTACAGTAAAGAACTTCTTCCTTATATCTAATCTAAACTTCCCCTGTTTAAGTTTGAACCCGTTACCCCTTGTCCTATCACTACAGTCCTTAATGAAGAGTCCCTCCCCAGCTAAATCAAGTCACCTAAATCAAGGTGACTCTTTTCACACGCTTAAGTAATTGTCTTACCCAAGAACTCAGTTACCTGACAAAAAATATGGAAAAATAAAAAAATTGTTTTTATTTAAAAAATATGGTGAAGTCTTAATTTCTGAAACTGTTTCTCATAGGTCCCATGATGCTGCTTGTTCTGTTTTACCTGAATATTGAACTTTAAGATAGATGACTATGACAGTGATTTCTTGGGTGACAGGTTGTTATAACTGCCTAATTTCAGCCTATTGCCTTTTTCTTTTTACTGTTTTGTGGTTGTTTGTGGGTTTTTTTTAGTTTTGTGTTTTGTTTGTTTGGGGTTTTTTTGTTGGTTGTTTGGTTGGTTTGGTTTTGTTTGGTTTGGTTTGTTTTTTTTGAGCTGACACCTATGTTCTGAAAATTGCTGAGATAAGATAGGCATGTAAAAATTGAGGCAATCAAAATACCAAGAAGTGGTTGGAAGTCATATCCTGTAATGCTAAGAATATGATTATTTTCTTTATTTTCTTTTTTTAATAATTTTATCTTTGGTAGGACAAAGACCACACTAAAGAGGATCTGAATTCAGAAACTGACAAGGAAGTAGGCAATAGAGATACACGAATGACAGATGAAGCCAAACTACAACAGAATGGGAACTGTCAACCAAATGATGAAAACCTGTCAATTAAAATGGAAGAGGTTCAAAGCAAAGAATGGACCTCTGACTCAACTAAGAAATGAAATCCAAAGCTTTTAATTTCCCAGTATGAGGAAGAAAATGTCAAAGTAATCAACCTGAACATGGTGACGGTGCTAGTAGCTCTTCCAATTCTTGTGATAGCTTTGTCAATTTCTTACTGAAAGGACAAATACCATCAGAACTATTAATCTCTGAAAATCCGTGCATTTCCATGATGGCTGTACTTATTCATAAAATGATTTGTGTTAAGTTTTGCCATAAGCTGTTACAAATAAGTAGAAACTGAAAGATGTAAACCTGTACTATCAAAAAAAACTGGATATGCATTGAAGGTTATTTAATATACTGCTTATTGATGAGTTTTGTGTTGTTTTACTTTGTGGGTTAAAAAAATCCACAAAGTTTTCAATGTATGCTGTTTGTGCTTGGAAATGGTGCATAAATATATGCGCTTTCTTTTGTTGTAAATTAAAACTATAGAAAAAGGGGTTTTAAACATAAGCATAGTTTTACAGTTCTTATGTTAAATGCGCACTGACTAGTTTGTTTTCCATGTGCTCGCTGCTTGAAGTTCTTGGGTTTTATTTAAAACTATTTCTTATTAATATCCTTAAAATGAATATTTCTTTTGAACAATGCATGCTACTTTTCCGTTCGTAGAAGAAACATCACCATGTTATAGGTAATAGGCTAGTTTACTGGGTTATTTTGGGGTTGTTTTGTTGTTTAATTTTGTCCTTCCAGAAGTGAGCATGTCTGTATGATATTAGAACTTACAGCTTTGTTTTGAGCTGTACTGCAGTGTGTCTGTTCAACTGAAAATAGTACAAGTGTCATTATGAAAATAATTTTTTTCCCATTTGTTGAAAAAAAATATGGGAGCACAAGCAGAAGCTTTAGTGCCTTCTTAAAATAATGTGTCATTTTCTAGAAATGTATATGTGCTATTACTCATTTTCAGCTAAATCTTAGAATCATAGAATAGTTAGGGTTCGAAAGGACCTTAAGATCATCTAGTTCCAACCCCCCTGCCATGGGCAGGGACACCTCCCACTAAACCATGTCACCCAAGGCTTCGTCCAACCCAGCCTTGAACACTGCCAGGGATGGAGCATTCACAACCTCCCTGGGCAGCCCATTCCAGTGCCTCACCACCCTTACAGTAAAAAGCTTCCTCCTTATAGCCAATCTAAACTTCTCCTGTTTAAGTTTTAACCCGTTACCCCTTGTCCTATCATTACAGTCCCTAATGAATAGTCCATCCTCAGCATCCCTATAGCCCCCCTTCAGATACTGCAAGGCTGCTATGAGGTCTCCACGCAGCCTTCTCTTCTCCAGGCTGAACAGCCCCAACTTTCTCAGACCCCTTGTCTTTATACAGGTGGTGCTCCAGCCCCCTGATCATCCTCGTGGCCCTCCTCTGGACTCGTTCCAACAGTTCCATGTCCTTTTTATGTTGAGGACACCAGAACTGCACACAATACTCCAAGTGAGGTCTCACAAAAGCAGAGCAGAGGGGCAGGATCACCTCCTTCGACCTGTTGGTCATGCTCCTTTAGATGCAGCCCAGTATACGGTTGGCTTTCTGGGCTGCGAGCATACACTGCCGGCTCATGTTAAGTTTCTCATCGACCAACACCCCAAGTCCTTCTCCTCAAGGCTGCTCTCAATCTCTTCTCTGCCCAACCTGTAGCTGTGCCTGGGATTGCTCCGACCCAGGGGTAGGACCTTGTACTTGGGTGTAGTACCCTGCGCTTGTAAATCTTACATGAACTCTGTTGCTCTTTTGACACCACTGTACTGTAGACAAGAATGCAAGTTATTTCTCAGAATGATTGTTTGATTCACTTGTTAAATACTGAAGCTCCATTTTTACTTTTATTTTTAGAAGTGATTTATAGGTGAAAGCAAAGATGCATTTTTGGGGACCACCACTGTACAAAAGTAGTAGCTGAATGCAAAACATTTTCTGATCACCTGCATCAAAGACAGCCCTTAAGACATTTAATCGATGTTTGGATGGCCTTAATTTTTACTTCTCCATCATCATTTCTGATACCTCTTGGGTGATATAAAAGGAGTTGCATGCAAAGCTGAGGGGATAAATATTTGGGGGAAATAATTTCTAATTTACACAGGAGTTATATGGTAGAGATTCTTTTTTCATACCCTAAAGAGAAAGCAGTTTTGTCAAGGTAAAACATGGCTTCTGTTCTCCAAACTAATTTAATCAGTTTCATCATTGAGAGATTCCTTAAGTCGCAACTTTAGAATTTATACTTAAAATCAAGTAGATTACTTTTAGTACTACTTAATACAGTTAAATTATTTCATTGCCTTACCTCAGGGAAAGAATTACTTTTCAGTTAAAAAAAAACCCCACCTGAATAGCATATTAGCTATTCACTTTCAATTTGTTTCTTTTCCTTTGTATAGTTAATTCTTACAAAAAAAAAAAAAATAAATATAAGCTTATTACAGGGAATGAAAAATTTGCCCAGTTCCTAAGGTAATGAAACACAATTTGATTGTGAAGCTGCTTAATCACTCTTTTTCTTTTTTTCAATATGATTTTATGTTCTTGCCACTTTGTGCATTTAAGACTACAAAATGCTTTACTATGTAAAGTATAAACAGTCATTTCTGTGATGCTTAAACCACATGCTGTTGACTGGTAGGCAGCTTATTCTGATAGAAGAATGACAAATCCGTATGCTTATAGAAAGACCGTGAAGGATTATGTCTCACAACAACAGCCTTCATTTATGATGTGTAAGTAGCATAGAGCAAAGAGGTTCTTTGTATACTTGTTATCTTTGGTACCATCTCACTAATAAAAGTAAGTATTTTAGAGGGAAGTTTCTGCTGTTATATACTTTTAGTTGATCTGGTCTTCTTCAAGCAGTTTCTTTGATTTGAAATGAAAATATGCATGTATTGTTTATGATATCTTTGAAAAGCTAAGTTTCTCCTTTGGGAGAAATTAGAATTCTTGTATCATGTTTCATCTGAGATTAACCCCATGTAATGAAATTACATAGCTCTATTATGCAGCAGTTATGGAATATGTAAAGGGTTGTATACAGTTAGCTAAGAAACATGCCTTTGAAAATTAATAGTTAAAGATAGCAACATTACGAGCTGACTTAGCACATGTCTAAGTCCATATGCAGCACGTTGTTATATTGTATGTGAATTAATCTGGGAGGCCAGGTCTACTGGAGGCTGGTGAAGCCAATTAAGGGAAGAGCTTCTTTGGTAGGAGACTTGCCAGGCTGGTCAAGGCAGCTTTAAACTAGATGTGTTGTAGGAGGGGGCATCAATCCATCCCAACACTCCCAGTCAGTTGTCATCACCCGTAGTACATGCTTGGAGCGATGCAGAGCTGCTTCAGCTGCTCCAGCCAATGAGTCGGCTTTATTTGGAGCTAGGCTCAGATGCTGCTATACAAATGGTCGTAGCATGGGGAATAAACAAGAGGAATTAGACATGTGTACATGTCTACGGGGATATGACATTGTTGGATTTACAGAAACATGGTGGGATGGTTCCTATGACTAGAGTGTTGGAATGGAAGGTTATAGGCTCTTTAGGAAAGACAGGCCAGGCAGAAGGGGAGGGAGTGTAGCTATTTATGTCAATGATAGGCTGGAGAGTACAGATCTCTCAGCCTGGACAAGAAAAGGCTGCACGAAGACCTCATAGCAGCCTTCCCCCTTGTCCTGTCATTACAGTCCCTAATGAAGAGTCAATCTCCATCATCCTTGTAGGTCCCCTTCAGATACTGGAAGACTGATATGAGGTCTCCACGCAGCCTTCTCCTTGGGGCTTCTCTGAATCTCTTCAACCTGTAGCTGTGCCTTGGATTGTTCCGACCAAGACCTGATTTAGAGTACTGTGTACGGTTCTGGTGTCTTCCACATAAGACACCTTTTATAAGTTTTTTTTTTTCCCCTCTATATTTCCTCAGCAGTTCCTTATCCATCCCTGGAGACCTTCTGGCCCTCCTGTCCCATTTCCTTCTAGTCAGGATGCAAATCTCCTGATCTTGGTGCAGGTGATCCTTGAATATCAACCAGCAGTCTTGGGCCCCCTTGCCCTCTAAAGCTTTATCCCATGGAACCTTACTGAGCAGGTTTCCAAAGAGGCCAAAGTCTGCTCTCTTGAAGTCCAGGGCAGTGAGCTTACTGAGTGCCCTTCTCACTGTCCTGAAGATCTCAAACTCCACCGTCTCATAATCACTGCAGCCAAGGCTGCCTTGGAGAGTCACATTCCACCCTGTTGGTGAGCACGAGGTCAAGCATGGCACCTCTCCTTGTTGGCTCCTCTATCATTTGCAAGAGGAAGTTGTCTTTCACACAATCGAGGAACCTTCTGGATTGCTTGTGCCAGGCCGTACCGTCCTTCCAATAGATATCAGGGTGGTTGAAGTCCCCCATGAGGACAAGGGCCTGTGAGCATGAGGCTGCTCCTATCTGTCTACAGAGAGGTTCATCCAGAGTCCTCCTGTTTGGGCAGCCTGTAATAGATCCCCACAGTAATGTCCCCCATCACAGTTCTCCCTTTGACCCTGACCCACAGGCTCTCTGTTGGCTCATCACCCATCCCCAGGCTGAGAGATCTGTACTCTCCAGCCTATCATTGACATAAATAGCTACACTCCCTCCCCTTCTGCCTGGCCTGTCTTTCCTAAAGAGCCTATAACCTTCCATTCCAACACTCTAGTCATAGGAACCATCCCACCATGTTTCTGTAAATCCAACAATGTCATATCCCCGTAGACATGTACACATGTCTAATTCCTCTTGTTTATTCCCCATGCTACGACCATTTGTATAGCAGCATCTGAGCCTAGCTCCAAATAAAGCCGACTCATTGGCTGGAGCAGCTGAAGCAGCTCTGCATCGCTCCAAGCATGTACTACGGGTGATGACAACTGACTGGGAGTGTTGGGATGGATTGATGCCCCCCCTCCTACAACACATCTAGTTTAAAGCTGCCTTGACCAGCCTGGCAAGTCTCCTACCAAAGAAGCTCTTCCCTTAATTGGCTTCACCAGCCTCCAGTAGACCTGGCCTCCCAGATTAATTCACATACAATATAACAACGTGCTGCATATGGACTTAGACATGTGCTAAGTCAGCTCGTAATGTTGCTATCTTTAACTATTAATTTTCAAAGGCATGTTTCTTAGCTAACTGTATACAACCCTTTACATATTCCATAACTGCTGCATAATAGAGCTATGTAATTTCATTACATGGGGTTAATCTCAGATGAAACATGATACAAGAATTCTAATTTCTCCCAAAGGAGAAACTTAGCTTTTCAAAGATATCATAAACAATACATGCATATTTTCATTTCAAATCAAAGAAACTGCTTGAAGAAGACCAGATCAACTAAAAGTATATAACAGCAGAAACTTCCCTCTAAAATACTTACTTTTATTAGTGAGATGGTACCAAAGATAACAAGTATACAAAGAACCTCTTTGCTCTATGCTACTTACACATCATAAATGAAGGCTGTTGTTGTGAGACATAATCCTTCACGGTCTTTCTATAAGCATACGGATTTGTCATTCTTCTATCAGAATAAGCTGCCTACCAGTCAACAGCATGTGGTTTAAGCATCACAGAAATGACTGTTTATACTTTACATAGTAAAGCATTTTGTAGTCTTAAATGCACAAAGTGGCAAGAACATAAAATCATATTGAAAAAAAGAAAAAGAGTGATTAAGCAGCTTCACAATCAAATTGTGTTTCATTACCTTAGGAACTGGGCAAATTTTTCATTCCCTGTAATAAGCTTATATTTATTTTTTTTTTTGTAAGAATTAACTATACAAAGGAAAAGAAACAAATTGAAAGTGAATAGCTAATATGCTATTCAGGTGGGGTTTTTTTTTAACTGAAAAGTAATTCTTTCCCTGAGGTAAGGCAATGAAATAATTTAACTGTATTAAGTAGTACTAAAAGTAATCTACTTGATTTTAAGTATAAATTCTAAAGTTGCGACTTAAGGAATCTCTCAATGATGAAACTGATTAAATTAGTTTGGAGAACAGAAGCCATGTTTTACCTTGACAAAACTGCTTTCTCTTTAGGGTATGAAAAAAGAATCTCTACCATATAACTCCTGTGTAAATTAGAAATTATTTCCCCCAAATATTTATCCCCTCAGCTTTGCATGCAACTCCTTTTATATCACCCAAGAGGTATCAGAAATGATGATGGAGAAGTAAAAATTAAGGCCATCCAAACATCGATTAAATGTCTTAAGGGCTGTCTTTGATGCAGGTGATCAGAAAATGTTTTGCATTCAGCTACTACTTTTGTACAGTGGTGGTCCCCAAAAATGCATCTTTGCTTTCACCTATAAATCACTTCTAAAAATAAAAGTAAAAATGGAGCTTCAGTATTTAACAAGTGAATCAAACAATCATTCTGAGAAATAACTTGCATTCTTGTCTACAGTACAGTGGTGTCAAAAGAGCAACAGAGTTCATGTAAGATTTACAAGCGCAGGGTACTACACCCAAGTACAAGGTCCTACCCCTGGGTCGGAGCAATCCCAGGCACAGCTACAGGTTGGGCAGAGAAGAGATTGAGAGCAGCCTTGAGGAGAAGGACTTGGGGTGTTGGTCGATGAGAAACTTAACATGAGCCGGCAGTGTATGCTCGCAGCCCAGAAAGCCAACCGTATACTGGGCTGCATCTAAAGGAGCATGACCAACAGGTCGAAGGAGGTGATCCTGCCCCTCTGCTCTGCTTTTGTGAGACCTCACTTGGAGTATTGTGTGCAGTTCTGGTGTCCTCAACATAAAAAGGACATGGAACTGTTGGAACGAGTCCAGAGGAGGGCCACGAGGATGATCAGGGGGCTGGAGCACCACCTGTATAAAGACAAGGGGTCTGAGAAAGTTGGGGCTGTTCAGCCTGGAGAAGAGAAGGCTGCGTGGAGACCTCATAGCAGCCTTGCAGTATCTGAAGGGGGGCTATAGGGATGCTGAGGATGGACTATTCATTAGGGACTGTAATGATAGGACAAGGGGTAACGGGTTAAAACTTAAACAGGAGAAGTTTAGATTGGCTATAAGGAGGAAGCTTTTTACTGTAAGGGTGGTGAGGCACTGGAATGGGCTGCCCAGGGAGGTTGTGAATGCTCCATCCCTGGCAGTGTTCAAGGCTGGGTTGGACGAAGCCTTGGGTGACATGGTTTAGTGGGAGGTGTCCCTGCCCATGGCAGGGGGGTTGGAACTAGATGATCTTAAGGTCCTTTCGAACCCTAACTATTCTATGATTCTAAGATTTAGCTGAAAATGAGTAATAGCACATATACATTTCTAGAAAATGACACATTATTTTAAGAAGGCACTAAAGCTTCTGCTTGTGCTCCCATATTTTTTTCAACAAATGGGAAAAAAATTATTTTCATAATGACACTTGTACTATTTTCAGTTGAACAGACACACTGCAGTACAGCTCAAAACAAAGCTGTAAGTTCTAATATCATACAGACATGCTCACTTCTGGAAGGACAAAATTAAACAACAAAACAACCCCAAAATAACCCAGTAAACTAGCCTATTACCTATAACATGGTGATGTTTCTTCTACGAACGGAAAAGTAGCATGCATTGTTCAAAAGAAATATTCATTTTAAGGATATTAATAAGAAATAGTTTTAAATAAAACCCAAGAACTTCAAGCAGCGAGCACATGGAAAACAAACTAGTCAGTGCGCATTTAACATAAGAACTGTAAAACTATGCTTATGTTTAAAACCCCTTTTTCTATAGTTTTAATTTACAACAAAAGAAAGCGCATATATTTATGCACCATTTCCAAGCACAAACAGCATACATTGAAAACTTTGTGGATTTTTTTAACCCACAAAGTAAAACAACACAAAACTCATCAATAAGCAGTATATTAAATAACCTTCAATGCATATCCAGTTTTTTTTGATAGTACAGGTTTACATCTTTCAGTTTCTACTTATTTGTAACAGCTTATGGCAAAACTTAACACAAATCATTTTATGAATAAGTACAGCCATCATGGAAATGCACGGATTTTCAGAGATTAATAGTTCTGATGGTATTTGTCCTTTCAGTAAGAAATTGACAAAGCTATCACAAGAATTGGAAGAGCTACTAGCACCGTCACCATGTTCAGGTTGATTACTTTGACATTTTCTTCCTCATACTGGGAAATTAAAAGCTTTGGATTTCATTTCTTAGTTGAGTCAGAGGTCCATTCTTTGCTTTGAACCTCTTCCATTTTAATTGACAGGTTTTCATCATTTGGTTGACAGTTCCCATTCTGTTGTAGTTTGGCTTCATCTGTCATTCGTGTATCTCTATTGCCTACTTCCTTGTCAGTTTCTGAATTCAGATCCTCTTTAGTGTGGTCTTTGTCCTACCAAAGATAAAATTATTAAAAAAAGAAAATAAAGAAAATAATCATATTCTTAGCATTACAGGATATGACTTCCAACCACCTCTTGGTATTTTGATTGCCTCAATTTTTACATGCCTATCTTATCTCAGCAATTTTCAGAACATAGGTGTCAGCTCAAAAAAAACAAACCAAACCAAACAAAACCAAACCAACCAAACAACCAACAAAAAAACCCCAAACAAACAAAACACAAAACTAAAAAAAACCCACAAACAACCACAAAACAGTAAAAAGAAAAAGGCAATAGGCTGAAATTAGGCAGTTATAACAACCTGTCACCCAAGAAATCACTGTCATAGTCATCTATCTTAAAGTTCAATATTCAGGTAAAACAGAACAAGCAGCATCATGGGACCTATGAGAAACAGTTTCAGAAATTAAGACTTCACCATATTTTTTAAATAAAAACAATTTTTTTATTTTTCCATATTTTTTGTCAGGTAACTGAGTTCTTGGGTAAGACAATTACTTAAGCGTGTGAAAAGAGTCACCTTGATTTAGGTGACTTGATTTAGCTGGGGAGGGACTCTTCATTAAGGACTGTAGTGATAGGACAAGGGGTAACGGGTTCAAACTTAAACAGGGGAAGTTTAGATTAGATATAAGGAAGAAGTTCTTTACTGTAAGGGTGGTGAGGCACTGGAATGGGTTGCCCAAGGAAGTTGTGAATGCTCCATCCCTGGCGGTGTTCAAGGCCGCGTTGGACAGTGTCCCTGCCCATGGCGGGGGGGTTGGAACTAGATGATCTTTAGGTCCTTTCCAACCCTAACTATTCTAGGATTCAGTAAGATTAAACAATTTGAAGATATTTCTTTTCTTAATCACATCTCCTATTTTGCAATAGAAAAATTTCATACTACTCTTCCTCAAATCTTCAACTTTACTCCTGCAGATTCCAATATCCCAGTATGCAGCCCAGGACCAAAGCAAGCAGGGAGACGGTGAATTGCAGAGTTAAAGTTTATAAAGAGTCATTCCAGCTTGAAAGCCTGTGCTGGTTTTGGCTGGGATAGTTACTTTTCTTCACAGTAGCTATTATCGGGCTATGTTTTGGATATGTGGTAAAAACAGTGGTGATAACACAGGATGTTTTAGTTACTGCTGAGCAGTGCTAACACAGAGCCAAGGCCTTTTCTGCTTCTCACCCCACTCCACCAGGGAGGAGGTTGTGGGTGGACAAGGAGTTGGGAGGGGACACAGCTGAGACAGCTGACCCCAACTGACCTAAGGGATGTTCCATACCATATGATGTCACACTGTCATGGTTTAAGCCCAGATGGTAACTCAAAACCACACAGCCGCTCACTCACTCACTCACTCACTCCCCCTCTTCTTCCTCCCCTGCTCTGGGAGGGATGGGGAGGAGAATCGAAAGAATGCAAATCCCACGGGTTGAGATAAAAGCAGCCCAGTAACTAAAGTATCATACAAAACTACTACTAGTACCACCAATAATAATAATGATCAGCAGTAAAAGCTGGGAGAAGGAAGAGGGGAAAGGGGAATGTTCAGAGCAATGGCATTTGCCTTCCCAAGTAACCATTATGCGTGATGAAACCCTGCTTTCCTGGAGATGGCAGAACACTTGCCTAACCACGGGAAGCGGTGAGTGAATTCCTTGTTTTACTTTCATGTGCAGCTTTTGCTTTACCTATTAAAATGTTTTTATCTCAACCCATGATTTTTCTCACTTTTATCTTTCTTATTCTCTCCTCCATCCCACCGGCGGAAAAGAAATGAGCGAGTGACTGTGTGGGGCTTAGTTGCCAACTGGGGTTAAACCACAACACTCCTTTTTAGCACCCAGTGGGGGGCTTGAAGGGTTCAAGATAACAACAGATTTAAATGAAATGTGCCACATGGAATTTACAGCTGCTATTTAGCTATTAACTGGCAGGCTTCTGTGCTTGCCATGTAGCTTGCTTGCTTTACTGTATATTAGAGGCTAGTGCTTGTTATTGGCTACCTTCTGCTTTTGCTGCTTGATGTACTGCTTATTATAGAACCATCATAGAATTACAGACTGGTTTGGGTTGGAAAAGACCTTAAAGCTCATCTAGTTCCAACCCCCTGCCATGGGCAGGGACACCTTCCACTAGGATGAAGCCCCATCCTCGATGGCCTTGAACACTGCCAGGGACGGGGCAGCCACAGCTTCTCTGGGCAACCTGTGCAGTGCCTCACCACCCTCACAGGGAAGAACTTCCTAAGATCTACTTTAAATCTCCCCTCTGTTGGTTTAAAGGAAGTTCCCCTTGTCCTGTCCCTACAGGTGCTTGTCAAAAGCCCCTCTTCAGCTTTCTTGTCGGCCCCTTTATAGGTACAGGAAAGCTGCTCTAAGGTCTCCCCGGAGCCTTCTCTTATCCAGGCTGAACAAGCCCAGCTCTCTCAGCCTGTCTTCATAGAAGTGCTCCAGCCCTCTGAGCATCTCCGTGGCTACCCTCTGGACTTGCTCCAACAGCTCCATGTCCTTCTTATGTTGGGGGCCCAGGGGCTGGATGCAGTACTCCAAATGGGGTTTCACGAGCACGGAGTAGAGGGGAAGAATCCCCCCCCTCAACCTGCTGGTCATGCTGCTGGTGAAGCAGCCCAGCACAGGGTTGCCTTTCTGGGCTGCAAGTGCACACTGCCGGCTCATGTTAAGTTTCTTATTGACCAACACCCTCAAGTCCTTCTCCACAGGGCTGCTCTCTCTAGTCTCTGCCCAGACTGTAGTTGTGCTTGGGATTGCCCCGGCCCACATGTAGGACCTTATATTTGGCCTTGCGGAACTTCATGAGGTTTGCGCTGGCCCACCTCTCCAGCCTGTCAAGGTCCCTCTGGATCCCATCCCTTCCCTCCAGTGTGTCAACCAGACCACACAGCTTGGTGTCATCAGCAAACTTGCTGAGGGTGCCCTTGATCCCACTGTGCATGTCACCAACAAAGATGATGAAAAGGATTGGTGCCAATACTGACCCCTGAGGAACACCACTAGTCACTGCCTGCCACTTGAACATCGAGTTGCTGACCACAACACTCTGAGTGCAGCCATCCGGCCAATTCCTAATTGACTGAGTGGTCCATCCATCAAATTCATGTCTCTCCATTTTAGAGACAAGGATGCCATGTAGGACAGTGTCAAGTGCCTTGCACAAGTCCAAGTAGATGATGTCAGCTGCTCTTCCCTTATCCACCAATGCTGTTGCCCCATCATGGGAGGCCACCAAATTTGTCAGGCACAATTTGCCCTTAGGGAAGCCATTCTGGCTGTCACCAGTCACCCTCCTATTGTTCATGTGACTTAGCACAGATTCCAGGAGGATCTGCTCCATGATCTTGCGGGGCTCCAAGGTGAGACTGACTGGTCTGTAGTTACCCAGGTCTTCCATTTTCCCCTTCTTGAAAATGGGGGTTATAGTTCCCTTTTTCCAGTCAGCAGGAACTTCACCAGGCTGCCACGATTTTTCAAATATGATGGATAATGGCTTGGCAAATTCATCTGCCAGTTTCCTCACCCACGGATTCATCTTGACAGGTCACATAGACTTGTGAACCTTCAGATACCTCAGATGACCTTGAACCCGTTCTTCTCCTACAGCAGGCTGTTCTTCATTCTCCCAGTCCCTGCCTTTGCCTTCTGCAACTTGGGCAGTGTGGCTGCAGCTCTTGCCACTGAAGACCGAGGCAAAAAAGGCATTGAGTACCTTGGCCTTCTTCATGTTGCAAAAACATAAAGCAAAACCCATACATGCAAGTAAAGCAAAACAAGAAATGAATTCATCGCTTTCTATTTGCAGGCAGTTCAGCCATCTCCAGGAAAGCAGGACTCCATCACACATAAACGGTTACTTGGGAAGACCAAACAACCAATGTCATCTACCTGGACTTCTGCAAGGCATTTGACACCCTTCCGCATGGCATCCTCATCTCTAAACTGGAGAGGGATGGATTTGACAGATGGACCACTTGGTGGA
Source organism: Pezoporus wallicus (assembly GCF_028554395.1). Lineage (NCBI taxonomy): Eukaryota > Metazoa > Chordata > Aves > Psittaciformes > Psittacidae > Pezoporus > Pezoporus wallicus. The sequence goes on along the minus strand of NW_026635650.1, from coordinate 707 downwards.
TAAGGAATTGGTTGGACAGTCGCATTCAAAGACTTGGGGTTGATGGCTTGATATCCAAGTGGTGACCAGGGACAAGTGGTGTTCTCCCTCTACGCTGCTCTAGTGAAACCACCCTGGAGTACTGCGTTGAGCTCTGGTGGCCCCAATACAAGAAGAATGTGGACCTGCTTGAGCGAGTCCAGAGGAGGCCACAGAGATGCTCAGAGGGCTGGAGCACCTCTGCTATGGAGACAAGCTGAGAGTTGGGTTTGTTCATCCTGGAGAACAGAAGGCTCTGGGGAGACCTTAGAGCAGCTTCCAATGCCTAAAGGGGCCAACAAGAAAGCTGGAGAAGGGCTTTTACAAGAACCTGTAGGGACAGGACAAGGGACAATGGCTTTAAACTGACAGAGGGGAGATTTAGAGTAGATCTTAGGAAGACGTTCTTCCCTGTGAGGGTGGTGAGGCACTGGCACAGGTTGCCCAGAGAACCTGCGGCTGACCCATCCCTGGCAGTGTTCAAGGCCAGGTTGGACAGGGCTTGGAGCAACCTAGTCTAGTGGAAGGTGTCCCTGCCCATGGCAGAGGGTTGGAACTAGGTATGCTTTAGGGTCCCTTCCAACCCTAAACCATTCCATGAGTCTACGGTTTAACTTATTTACCTTCATCTCAACCAATAAGTTTTCTCACTCTTTGCAATTCTCTTTTCCACCTCCCAGGGTGGGGGT